>NC_036876.1:3023859-3033345 GCF_002910315.2 Salvelinus sp. IW2-2015 | reverse complement strand
ATATTATGTGTGTAGTAAATCTGAGTAGGTTGATGTGTATGACATTGGATGTGATATAGTGAGTGTGTACAATGTCTGTATAAGAGTAAGACTATAATGTGTGATGTCCAAATAAATAATAACTCTGCCAATTTGCATGGTTGAGTGTCTATGTGTGTAACATGTAGTGCGTATAGCCTTAACTTCTCTAGGGTAGGGGGCAGCATTTTCACGTTTGTATGAAAAGCATACCCAAATTCAACTGCCAGTTACTCATCCCCAGGAGATAAGATATGTATAGTATTAGTAGATTTGGATAGAAAACACTCTGKAGTTTCTAAAACTGTTTGAATCATGTCTGTGAGTATAACAGAACTTATTTAGCAGGCGAAACCCCGAGGACAAACCATTCAGAATTTTTTTTTTTTTTATAGGTCACTGTCTTTTCAATGAGTTTTCATTGGGAAACCAGATTTCTAAGTGAATTGCTTGCAGTTCCTACGGCTTCCACTAGATGTCAACAGTCCTGGGAAATAGGTTGAGGTTATTCCTTTGTGTAATGAAGAAATACGGCCATCTTGAAATCGAGGCACTCCAGGTGTCCTGGACATGCGCTTCAATCAAACAGAAGGCATGCAACATTTTGTTTTAATCTTGTATTGAACACATATCATCCCGTCTTCAATTTTATAGATTATTAACGTTAAAAAAATACCTAAAGTTGTATTACAAAAGTCGTTTTTTGGCAAAGTTTACAGGTAACCTTTGAGATATTTTGTCGTCACGTTTGAGCAAGTTGGAACCGGTGTTTTTCTGGATCAAACGCGCCAAATAAATGGACATRTTGMATATATATCGACGGAATTAATCGAACAAAAGGATCATTTGTGATGTTCACGGGACATATTGGAGTGCCAACAACAGAAGCTCGTCGAAGGTAAGGCATGAATTATATTTTTATTTCTGCGTTTTGTGTCGTGCCTGCAGGGTTGAAATGTTTTCTCTCTTTTGTTTACTATGGTGCTATGCTCAGATAATAGCATCCGTATGCTTCGCTGAAAAAAGCCTATTGAATTTCCTGACATGTTTGCTGCGATCACAACCAGTGTCAGCTTTTACTTTTGTGTATCTTTCATTGATGTGATTTAATGAAAGTTTGAGTTTTATAGTAGAATTTTCTCTAGTAATTAATTTTAATTTGGCGCTCTGCATTTTGCTCAGGCTTTTGCCCAATGTTGATACAGTAGCGTCTTGCCTAAACTCAGATTTTCTGGATATAAATATGAAAACTGTAGCCGAACAAAAAATACATTGGTATAAGTCCTTATGGAGTGTCATCTGATTGAAGATTATCAAACTGGTAGTGATTAATTTTATCTTCTATTTCTGCTTTTTGTTACCTCTGCTCCTCTTTTAGCTGGAAAAATGCGCTTCTTGTTTCTGTTGACTTGGCTCATAAACCTAACATAATCGTTTGGTTGCTGCTTTCGTTCGTCAAAACCTTTTTGAAATCGGTCCATTTGGCTGCGGATTTACAAACAAGTGTAGCTTTAAAATGATGTTGTAAAACATACTTGTATCGCATTAGTAGGAATTTAACATCTATGGCGATATTTCTGTCTGTTTTGAATTGGGCGCCCTTGCCAAGTTTCCACTAGAGCTGATTGATGCGAACAGGTGAAGACCAGCATACCGTCCCATACATATACCCTCGAGAGGTTAATATTCATGCATGCATATAATTGTAATCCCATATCGTCTCACCTATCATAGTTGCATCATAATTGACCTTTAACATCATGAAAACACGATTCAGCACTTTCTCATAGCAATTGACGTTTCACAATTGCATCAACGAACGAGACGCTTGCATTACTCTAGAGACGGCTTCACTACAGTACAATGTTTTTCTGTTACAATATATTTATTGTTCCCCCATATTACCCTATTTCTGGACATTCTTCCCCTTGCTTGTTGTAAACATATATAAACTTGTAGACAAATACATAAAAAAGATAGACAAACAAACACATTAAATTATAAAACAGTTCTCAACAATAGAGAGAGCGGGAGAGAAGAGATGAGAAAGAGAGTGAGAAGAGAGCGAGATCAGGTGTGTGTGTGTATGTATAAGTCCGTATGTGTAAGCAAGCATGTAATTGAGTACGTGTGTGCCCCCCACAACCTGCCGTCTCAGTTTCTCCTCACCTATAGCGATGGTYARGTCCCTGCGCAGGGCGAAGCCCACCAGTCTCTGAGACTCCTTGGAGACGATGACAGGGAAGCCATTGTAGCTGGTCTCGTTGATGATCACCTGGAGTTCCTCCACCGTCAGGTCGTCCTGCGTCAGCACCGCTAACGGCGGATCACTACGCTGCGGGCGCATCACCTGAAGTCACACAGAAAGTGGTTTAGGCTGAACCCTAACTGACGCCTTTAAGTCAACTTTTTACTTAATCATACATTGATGTCAATGGTACTGCATCTAACTGTTAATGATTCAGTGTGCCAATGTATTCATTTAATCTGTCCATAATAAATATTTGTTCCTTACACACACACAATATGTTGATGGAGCTTGCATGCAAGTATTTCACCGCACCTTTTATACATGCTGTAAACTGTGTACGTGACAAATAACATTTGATTTTGACACACCTCCCGCGCCAGCGTGGTATGTGTGAACTCTGACTTGGCGTCCAGGAAAGGATACCCGTTGAGGCGGATGTGTGACTCGTAGATGCCCTCACGCCCAAAGGCGTCGCCCACCCACTTGCTGGTCATGACGGCCGCCATGAGGGGCACAATGTATTCCAGACCGCCAGTCAGCTCAAACACAATAACCACGAGAGACACGGTCATCCTCGTCACACCACCTGAAAAAAAATTATATATATATATATATATATATTATTGACTTTTTATTTTACCATGTAAGTTGACAGAAGTGAGAACCTATTATTTTTATACAGCAACGACCTACAGACAAAAGGAAAGGTTTGAATGGGAGAGGACCAAAGCCATCCAACAGGATAGATTACATTTTACACAGCTTCGTGTTTCTGTGATCCATTGACAAACACAGTCTATATAGCAATGTATCACAAGAATGGGGAATGAACACTGAGTAGGAGTATCAGACGTGACCATATCATTACAGACACCCACATCCAGTCAGTGTAACTCACCCAGACATGCAGCAGCCCCCACCATGGCATAGAGTCCCGGGGTGATGCAGTCGGTGCCTACCTCACACCACTCCCTGAACACTAACCAGTCGTGGTGGTAGTATGCCAGTTGCTCCACGGCGATGCCAACAATCCGCCCGGCAATCGCCCCGATGGCCATACTGGGGATGAATAGGCCTGCCGGAACCTGGGGACAGGAACCACAAAAAAACTATCCGGAACTGAAATTCCAATTCTGATTTTGCTCAGTATTTCTCAACCCTAACCATGAGCAGCATTACTTAAAGTCTAGACTACAATCTAAGATTTGGATTAGACCACAATCTGAGACATGCATACCCAATACCATCACATTAAAAGGGGAAGTTCACCCAAAAAAACTTCTGGGCTCTTTATAAAACTTTCCCGAAACGACATTCATAAGTTAAAAATGTGCCTACTGAAATAAGTTAGCAGAAAAATTGTGCAGAGAAAGTCATTACAAGGACTATCTCGATCATGGGAGGCCAGAGCGGTGTGTTGAGGAGGTATTTAGGATGGACTTTTGACATTGCYTGGGGTTTCTATGGGGAAGGCGGGGGTAGAATCAGCGTATTACCTACATCTAAATACTCAAGCAATAGACCTAAAAACTYTCTGGGGTACTGACAAACGACCAGGCAATAGTAGTTATAAAGGATGTTTTTGGCTGAACTTCCCCTTTAACTGCCGGGCTACATTAACTAGACGGTAGTACCCAACCTGCCCTGCCTCACCTTGAGTCCGAAGGTGAATATTGTCATGATGATCTTGAAGACGAGCGCCAGGCACAGCTGCCACATGGCTGTGTACACCCCGGGCCCCGCCGGCTTGTTAGGCGACGCATCCACAAACGCCTTACTCCCGTTCATCTGACTCCTGTAATGGCACAGCTGGGACGACTCCAGCGGCCCACAGTCAGTGAACAACTCCTTTATCAGCTCGCTGGTGTTCTGCCGCGTGTACGGGTTGGGGAACGCCACCACGGCGGTAATGGCCGCCACGAAGATGACCTCCAGGACGGGGTATTTCCCGAAGCGGGTGGACTTCCTCCTTCGGCACCAGGCGATGTTGGCCTTGATGAAGAAGGCCCCCCAGAGGCCTCCAAACACCCCCAGCAGGATGAAGGGGATAAGCTCAAACAGGTACCAGGGGGTGTGGTACTCCACGTAGAACAGGACCAGACGGCTGTTGCCAAACGGGTTGATGGATCGGAGGACGAAGGCTGCCACTAGCGCAGCGAAGAAGGAGCGCCACAGAGTCTTCAGAGGGAAGTAGTAACTCACCTAGAGAGAGAGATGCAGAGAGACAGGTGAATAGGGGACATTATAGTGGGATGCATTAACTCATACAGAGACACAAGAGTGCATGAACAGATTTTACATCATCAGTTGTCAAAGTGCTTACACAGAAACTCGGCTTAAAACGAGGCTATAGTGTGTGTGATGTGCTTACTTATACGGACACACTCATAGAAACACACACACACACACAATATAAAATGTACCTCCTCCAAGCTGAAGAGTACTCCGCCTATGGGAGCACCAAAAGCCACAGACACCCCAGCCGCTGATGCTGCAGATAGGACCTGCAGAGAAAACAAATAAAAAAGATTAGTACCAAAACACAGGCCGAGTCAGCTGGAACACTGACAGGAATTTACCCAAACAACAGGCGAGTCAGCGGAACACTGACAGGATTTATCCAAAACACAGGCCGAGTCAGCTGAACACTGACGGAATTTACCAAAACACAGGCCGAGTCAGTGGAACACTGCAGGAATTTACCAAACACAGGCGGTCAGCTGAACACTGACAGAATTTCCAAACACAGCCGAGTCAGCTGGAACACTGACAGGAATTTACCAAAACACAGGCCGAGTCAGCTGAACACTGACACGGAATTTACCCAACACAGGCCGAGTCAGCTGGAACTGCAGGAATTTACCAACACAGGCCGAGTCAGCTGGAACACTGACAGGAATTTACCCAAACAAGGCGGTCAGCTAACACTGACAGGTTTACAAATCATACTATTACAACAGAAAGGTACCAAAAGAATGTTTTAATCAAACTCTAAACTTTGTATGTAATACAATGGATAATCACCACCATACACTCTCTTCTTGGCTCATACTACTGTATTGTACAAGTATTATTGTATTTCTCCACACCTAATAGAACAGTAGATATACACTCTCTCTTCTTGGCCTCGTTCTTGTTGTACTTGGGAAGAGGTATGAGAAGATGTTTCCAAGCAGCAGGCACATGGACCAGGGAGTCCCTCTTTCCCCAGGCTCAGCAGCACGCACAGCAGCCCGGTGTCACGTCTTGATCAGCAGGGTCCACTTCCCCAGGTAACCCCGGATGATGAACCCACTCAGGATGGTCTTTATCTGGGAGACAGAGAGATGGGGGGAAATAAGGTAAATATACTACTGGAGAAATTATTTCTAGGTTTAATCTGGAGAAGCACCGAGGGTAGAGGAGGTAGATGGTTAGGTCTGTTGAAGAAATAAGGCAAATGTCCAAACATATTCCAAACTGCTCCCGAAAAGCCACCCTGATATAAACGATATACCCTGACAAATCGTTTCTCTCTATGGGCAAAATTTGTTGTCAGTCTTAGAACCAAATAATCATATTTATTGAGACCACCGCGACTAGCTTGCCAGATATGGTCAATGTCACGATCTAAGAATTTTGAAGAAATTAAAACTCCAACTGCGCCGCAGTGCTCATCCCCATCTCGCTTGCTCTCCTGTTGCCATGGCAACTAGAAAGTGAGATTTCGAGTGCTAGACTAGAGCAGACAAGCTCACCRCAACATGAATTTTTCCTACAAAGCAGGTGCAGAACCCACCTGAATTACAATACATAGTGTGTGTGTGTGTATCCATGTAAACTTGTGAGTGTTTGCATTCCACCTGTGCATGTGTGTGCGTGCGCTCTTACCTCAGGTATGCCTGAGCCACAGGCGTAGGGGGCGAACACCTTAACCAGTAACACAGCCAGCAAGGCAAAGGACAAAGCCCAGTAGATGTACATGAAGTAGTTCATGATGTAGGAACCAGGACCCTGGGAGATGAGGAGAGAGAGASAGGAGAAGGAGAGAGAGAAGGAAGAGGCGAAGAGGGGGCAGTCGAAGGAGGGAGAGGAGCACGTTTACACACAAACTACCATTAAAGGGATAGTTTGGGATTTTGGCAATCATCAGAACTCATGAATACCATTTTTTTTTAAATCTATCTGCATCCAGCATGAAGGAAGTTAAAGGTAGATTGCGAGCCAATCCTAACTAGCTTAGCACAAAAAGGGAAAGGTTTTGGGTACAGCTAGCTTCAAAATACCAACTATCCCTTTAACGTTACTACATTAAGACAGTTTGAACTATTCTGAGTGAAAAGGTAATGGAAAAGAGTGGTGAACTACTGCTGGAACACAGAAGTARTACTTCACCCAATCTCTTCCACTGATGATACTTGTCCATCTCAGCAATGGAAACTACTAGCTTATAACACCTATATGACACCTGTAACATGTCACTTAAAACATCTTAAAATGTTAAGTCCCCTATTTAGGGGACTGAGCAGTTCTGGACCGGTTCCGAACCAACATTTTTGTGTACAAAGCGCTCTGCTTCGCCTGCCGTTCTCCGCTCTCATCTGAGATCCAGTATGTGAAATCTGAAACCTCATTTGAATAGGGAGTGATACATTTTCTGGCCTATCCAGACAAAGGATCGAACTCCCCTGGCCGTGAACCTCACAGCTTAGAATACGGTATATGAAACGGGAGAGCCTAGTGATTACAGCAACAGTCTCATCTCGCTATGATGCTCTCAGATGGATTCAACATGAACATTTTAAAAATATTTTAGTAGATTTGAAACGAGACCACTTTCTCTTGGTCACAGAGAGACAAAATCCCTTTGTGCTTAAAACTAAAGTTGTAACAAGTCAGCATGCATATGAATTGCGTCTGTGTGTCGCTCAGAGGACGCGGAGCAGAAAATGCTCTTTCACAGCAGGGGTTCGATCACAGGCTGTGTCACAACCGGCCGTGACTGGGAGTCCCATAGGGCGGCGCACAACTGGCCCAGCGTCGTCTGGGTTAAGGGAGGGTTTGGCCAGGGTGGCTTTACTTGGCTCATAGCGCTTTAGCGACTCCTTGTGGCGGGCCCGGGCGCCTGCAAACTGACTTCAGTCGTCAGTTGAACAGTGTTTCCTCTGACACATTGGTGTGGCTGGCTTCCGGGTTAAGTGAGCGGGTGTTAAGAAGTAGCGCGCGGCTTGGCGGGTCATGTTTCGGAGGACGCATGACTCGACCTTCGCCTCTCACGAGCCCGTTGGYGAGTTGCAATAATGAATAAGATTGTAATTGGATATCAGGAAATTGGGGAGAAACACATATTTTACAGTTATAAGGTGAAATRTTATAGTAAGTTGTTTATAAAACTTGATTGTTACTATATTTAGAAAGCAGTACAAACATGTTYAGCCCTATTCCCACAAACATGTTAAGCCCTATTCCCACAAACATGTTAAGCCCTATTCATCATATTTGTACTGTGTACTTGTATCCTCAAAAGTGACTACGCCTCAGCAATTTATTAACTATTTTTACTAGAAAGGTGAGATTTTAATCATTCTGGCAGTATAATCATTACTTGGTATTTTTTATGGCCCTCTCATGATAAATAATGATGTCTGTTTAAGCGGAAATCTACATTTTGACATTACATTTTTAAATCCCTCTCACCTCTTCCTGGCCCAGGATGAGCCCCGCCCAGCTCTTCCACTGAGGACACTTGTCCCTCTCAGCGAACGTGGTCTCGTTGGAGCCCCAGCAGCACTGCTCGTGGTTAAACCACATGGCATTCAGACACACCCCCTCCTTGATGTCGTTCAGCCAATCAGCAGAGATGTCGATCAGACCCGCCAGGGCACCTGATTGGACAAAGAGGAGGAAACAATAGTTTAAGCCTGTGCCAGTGTGACATAACAAACAAGATGAACAACAAACACGTTGTCAATGACYAGCCTGCATTTACCATAAATACACTTGACTACTGTCYTGGAAATGTTCATCAATAATGAGGYAAGACAAGGTCAATCACCAATCAGGATATTACTTTATTCAAAACGTATTAATAACATTGATTAATTATTGCAATAAAGAAGCTTGTCAACGACCCACCCATAGGTGATTAGTTGAGAGCCCAACGAGGGGATTTGAGCCACAGCATTTTATAGCAACGTATATCCTCCTGAATGTTCATGCCAAACAGATGCATGAAATGGGTCACAAGGTTAGGATTCGTATGAAAAGATACTAATAATTCACAGCAAACTGCATCTGCTGTAAAGACTGTTCTCATTGTGTAGAATCCAGGGTCTGGCCCCCAAAACAACGTTCCTCTCATAATTATCCATACTGGAGCCATCTCCACCCTGGTACCTCATAGAACAGAAACACCAACTCATGCTATGGAATGTGGTCTTGTTAGGTCACCCAATACATCGTAAATCTTCAGCATTAAGCCTCCAGAGGCCCATTCTCAGTAGAACACACACAGATGAGTGTTATAAAACCCTCTATTCTGTTGCATAAAACAACCATTTGATGCAATAACAGCATTATAACATAATCTTGTAATTTTGCTCTCACATTACTAGTACAGGTGAGCTCAGGTGTCTGTATTACCTGAGGCCAGTCCTGTCAGCGTCACTACCAGCCATCCAGACCAGGCATCATACAGGCTCTTGGTGAACTCCCATGCAGACTCCTTCTTCTTAGCGTTGATCTGTACACACACACACACACACACACACACACACACACACACACACACACACTTAACATAAATACTCAAAGTCACGGCTGGCTAAAAGTATTAAACAATATATGGTTCTCCCCTTTTTAGAGAAACAATTATCAAAATGATCATATTATTTTATTAKCACTCATAATGAGTGGCCTAACCATCCATGAACTGCTGCTTCTGCAGTTTGTCAACTTCAGAGCAATTGTTACGTGTTCCTGTTTGTCGGGTGAAAAAAAAATATGTAAACTCCAGGCAACATTCAAATGACATTAAAATGTGGGAGTGAATGGAACCTTGAGGAACGATGTAACCCAGATTCATATCACTAAAGACAAAAAGGTTTTCCTCGTGGTGCTCAGTCATGCACACAGAGCCACCACAGAGAGCATAGGAGGGAACACCTCCTCAACAACAACGACAAACATGACCCCTGGCAGACACTGTAGAGACTTGGGCTGTATACCGTATACCGGGG
>NC_036876.1:3003484-3017677 GCF_002910315.2 Salvelinus sp. IW2-2015 | reverse complement strand
CACAATATGTCGAGTCAAGGCCCGGGGCCACATCCGGCCGCGAGAAGGTTTTTACGGCCCCTGGGATGATCTTGATTTATTATTAGAACCGGCCCGCAGACCGCAGCAAGCCGGCAGCCGCAGATCTTTTACACGCACCAATACTACATTTCCCACAATGCAACGGTGACGCACCGAGCAGTAGGCTGCTTCATTTCAATATTTATTGGCACAGCAGTCGTCAGCATCACAGTAAAATTAACTTTCAGATACCCATCAAAAATGGCAAAAGGAAGGTGGACACTGAGAACCGGGGGTTTCAAAAAGGTGGGAGTCGGAGTATATGTTCACGGAGGTAGCTGGAAAACCTGTGTGTCTTCTGTGTGGAGAAAGTGTGGCGGTACTGAAAGAGTATAATCTGAGACGACATTATGAAACGAAACACGCGGACAAAAACAAGAATATGGACATGGAACAAAGGCTACAAAAGGAGAGGATTAAAACGAGGCCTCAAATCTCGACAGGCTCTGTTCAAAAAGCCAAATCACAAGGCCAGGCTGCTGTCAAGGCCAGTTTTATTTTGGCAGAAGAGATCGCTAAATCAGCCCGCATTTACGGAGGGGATTTCATCAAAAACTGCATGATTAAAGTTTGTGACGAAGTTCTGTAGAGACTTGGGCTGTATACCGTATACCGGGGTATTTGGAAATAGCCTTGGGATGTTTTGTTTCTTCTATTTATTTTGACGTTTTCTTTCTACTTAAGTAAATACCTGCAGTCAACTTGTACAATACGTTAGGAGATAAAGCAGATTGCATTCTTCATTTCACCTCACCTGTCACAATTTTTCATTATGAAGTTTACCAGTAATCTCCAGTCATGTAGTGTTTGTTTACAAGCACACAATGACGAGAGACCGGAGACTTGGGAGTCACTCACCGTTATGCAGCATGCGCCAGGTGATCAAGTTACAGTATGGAATTCACAACCAAAATGTTTGCCAGRTAGATATCTTACAGTGGTAAGAACATGTATGTGATCCCTTTGCTAAAACATGTATTTCTGCAAAGATTGGTCATAAAATTTGATCTGATCTTCATCTAGGTGACAACAATAGACAAAACACAGTCTGCTTAAACAAATAACACACAAACAATTATATATTTTCATGTCTTATTGAACACACCATGTAAACATTCACAGTGCAGGGTGGGAAAAGTATGTGAACCCTTGGATTTAATAACTGGTTGACCCTCCTTTGGCAGCAATAACCTCAACCAAACACTTTCTGTAGTTGCGGATCAGACCTGCACAACGGTCAGGAGGAATTTTGGACCATTCCTTTTTACAAAACTGTTTCAGTTCAGCAATATTCTTGGGATGTCTGGTGGGAACTGCTCTCGAGGTCATGCCACAGCATTTCAAATCGGGTTGAGGTCAGGACTCTGCCACTCCAGAAGGCTTATTTTCTTCTGTTGAAGCCATTCTGTTGTTGATTTACAGAATTTACAGTGATTTACAGTGTTTTGGGTCGTTGTTCTGTTGCATCACCCAACTTCTGTTGAGCTTCAATTGGTGGACAGATAAGATAGCCTAACATTCTCCTGCTTAATGTCTTGATAAATTTGGGAATTCATTTTTCCGTCGATGATAGCAAACTGTCCAGGCCCTGAGGCAACATCTACAATCTCGTCTCATTGATTGGACTCCAGGTTAGCTGACTCCTGACTTCAAATCAGCTTTTGGAGAAGTCATTAGCCTAGGGGTTCACATACTAGGGGTTCACATACAACCTACACTGTGAATGTTTAAATMATGTATTCAATCTAGACAAGAAAAATACAATAATTTGTGTGTTATTAGTTTAAGCAGACTYTGTTTGTCTATTGTTGTGARTTAMATGAAGATCAGATCAAATTTGATGATCAATTTATGCAGAAATCCAGGTAATTCCAAAGGGTTCACATATTTTTTCTTGCCACTGTTTAACTATTAAGTTAACTGTCTAAAATGTGCTAAATGCTCTTCAGTTGTGCATTTGGTTTGCTAATTTAGCAGCTAGTTAGCTATGTAGCTAAGTGGTTAGCTTCTTCCAAAATTAAGTTTCGCTGAACTGTTTTTTGGTAACAGCGAAGAATCTCCTCCTGGATCAAAAGCCTGTCTAGTATTTGTTTTGTTCGTGCAGCAAACTGAGTAGCATTTTAGAGTTACTTGTATCATTTTATGAGCTGAGATGTTTGTCCTGCAAATACTCTAGTTCAGAGACTGTATAAAATGTTTGCAATGCGCTCGTTAGCACTCTCTATAGGATGTTACATGTACTTGTTAGCATTGCTAACCTTCGGATATTACCGAATATCCCGGTATTGCATAAGGTCAGTATGAAGGTGTGACAATTTATATACTGCCCAAGCCCAGTAGAGAAAGACTAGGTGTTATAAAATAAATGGTACTGAAACAAAAAGGCTTGTACATGCACACTGAGCCACCACAGAGAACAGGGATCAGGGAACACTTCTAGGGCACCATTTCTTTCACAACATTTCTTTCACAACACAACAACAAACATGAGCCCTGACCTGTGGCAGACACTGTGGAGAATAGCTCCCTCTCCCCCCTACTCATCCCACAAGACAACKACACAAGCAACAATGAAGACCTGACCTGGAAATTACATTATTGCTCATAAGACATCTGTTCAGACACAAAACTACACTATACAGTGGTAAGAGGGTCAGAATGTAGAATCTAGATGAAGAGTAAGMGGCCCAGCACAGAGTCCTTGGGGACACCCTTGTGGTTATTTTACCTACCCTAGCCGAATACACTGATTGTAAGTCTGCTAAATTACWAAAAATCTATATATATTTAGTGTGCAGCTATTCTTTTCTTAAATTAGTTTCTAAAATGTAAACGCATCCTCACCTTGCGGTGGCGTTCGCGGTCCTTGCACTTCTCCCGGACCCAGTCGATGGTGTGGAAGTCATCGTAGGTGCCGACCCCCGGGATGGGCTCCTCCAGGAAGTCCAGCAGGTGGGTGGTGCTGCTCACCACCCCTCCCCCGTTAGACATGARGTAGTTAGATCCTACAGGTGTGAGAGAGAGAGTTTGTGAGAGACCAGACAATGGCATACTAGTTCCTTCATAGCCTGCTAGAAGTCTGGATGGGCCAAATGCTGTTATGAATAAGCCATCTGGGTCAGACAGACAGTGATGTAATGATCTTCCCTGTCAGCCTCCACTGAAAAACCCAGGTAAAAGGAGGCAACAGTAACAGCGTCAGAGAAAGAGTGGGAGGTTGAGTAACACAGTCACATCTGACACAGAAGATATGATTCCCTCCGCCCTGACAAGGACCAACAGCAGAAACACTGCTACTGTACATAAAACCCACCAGCAGAGGCATAACTACAGTGTGCTTGTAGCCTTTTCTGCTTCTCACACGATTATCATCCCTGAAATCAAATTACACCAACCCCAGTTTCATGTTTATTCTTTACACTGTGTGCATCAACCTGGAAGTGGTAAATATCTACTCCATTAGGAACACTGCATTGCACATGCTGCCTGCTGGCATATGAAAACAAGAGTTTGTCTGACTGAKTGGTACTTGTGGCACACCGGGGAAAACCCCGTCCATCCAGCCATCCGTTGGATGCCTGCTCCATCTCAACCAGAGTCAGACACAGTGAAAAAACTAACTACTGACCCGTGTACACACACAGCTCCGTAATAAATCAGATGACTAAATCCTCTTTACTCCCTTTACRCCCTCACCACCAGAGCACTGTGGGTAAACCTGCAGCTCAGAGCCAAAATGAAGGTGCAGTTGCAGACGTTCAATTGCAGATTGAACACAGGGGGTAGAATCTGAGCCAGGGCTCTACGATTCCTTTTAATGAATCACTCACTGGTCATGGAGGTTAGTCTCAGAACAGTGGTTCATTCACAATCTAAAGACTTCCTTCAAAAAGGACCGTTCCGGTTTAAAGGAGAATGTTTACTTACAAGCCTGTGAGGTTTTCTTCCTCGAATCTCATTTCACAATCTCTGATAACAGTTCCCCATAAAGATTGCCACAAGGACACAAGGGCCTATCTACAGTCACATGCATCTGTGTACACAACAGGCTGTGTTATGTTGTAGTAAGAATGTGGCAGGGGAAACAGAGGCACAGTAGTAAAGTGTGACTGTAAAGTGAACACTGGCCAAGGATTCCAACAGTCTGCCATTCTTCTCGGTCTAGGTCTGCTTGTTTTAATACAGGATGTAGGCTACACCACACCAACAATGTTCAATTCATGTTCTGTTCACCATTAGGGATTTGAACACACAGCTCTGGTCACCCTTCTAGCATGATCAAAAAGCACAGAGAATGTAGCAATATTTTAAATTGCATTACAACACTTAAAATGTTTCAACTGGCAGAGATGCAGGATAGGAGAAAAATGTCCATATTTCCATAAATATATATTCCAAAATGATGTCCTTCATGACGATAATCAAGAATAATGCCTGATGATCACTGCTAATGCTTGATATCCCAGATCCAGTCATGCTCGACTGTGCTGGTTGGTAGCAGTGCATCTAACAAGGATAGTTAAATAGATTATACTGGCTGGCTGGCTGGCTGGCACACACACACACACACACACACACACACACACACACACACAGAAAGGCGGAGATGGAGCAGAGGTGACTTGTAATGCCCAGCACTACAACTCAGCTGGGCAGCCAACCGCCATTTTGAAAAAGGTCATCTCTCTCTGCAGTGGATGTGATCTGAGAGAAACAAACACTGCTACAGTAAAACACATTCATGCGAAGTAGCACTGGACAACGGCACGTAGTCGTCAAAGATGCTGCTCTTTAATTACTTGTTACTTTTCTTTCTTATTCTTATGTGTATTCTTTTAAACTGCATTGTTGGTTAGGGGCTCGTAAGTAAGCATTTCACTGTAAGGTCTACACCTGTTGTATTCGGCACGTGACTAACACTTTATAAAAATCTAATTGTAAGTGCACTATCCAATTCAGTGGATTGTTTTGCAGTATTCTCTGAGTATGATAGGGATTACATATTKTTTTCAAAGGCACAGAGACAGCCCTACATTCATCTACCCATACAACTCTACCAATAAAGAGGGAAATCGCTCACGTTGCGCAACTCCCATGTCATTCTGACAACTGTACGAGTCTGTTGGAATGTGTCCGGGAAAGAACAAAGTCACTATGTGTCCCCAAAAAAACATCAGAAGAGAATGTTGTCTCCTCAAGTATGTGCTTTAAACAACTGGTAGGCATGCATAACATTAGACCCATTCTTTGTTGTGCAAATTCTTCTTTTCAGCTCTCTGAAATACAATACAGTGTATTGTGTATTTTTACAGAGAGACATTTTACCTGAGCGAGAGAGAAATAGGAATACACTGCAAAGCAATACCGACATAGCTCAAATCTGTTGATAATCTGGCCTTGTAGTAGGAAGTATTCACCTAAAACCCTCTGTGACATCACATCAACTGACATAACCCGATTTAACCCTAACAATCTGCAGAAGATGGATGCAAAGCTAATGACAAGTCGTTGTCAAGTTACGGCTAAATACATTAAAGATATTTTTTTRCCCATTTAGCATACACTCTTATGCAGAGCGACTTACAGTAGGGAATGCATACATTTTTCATACTGGTCCCACATYGGAATCGAAACCACAACTCTGGCGTTACAAGTGCCATGCTCTACCAACTGAGCCACGGGTATGTGATTCATTTATGATGATGATTCATGGTTTGCTGACCTTCGAAACCATTCTCCAATGGCATGCGGTCAGGGACACACCACTGATGTGTAGTTGCTGAACTTCCCAGCAGTGTGTGATATTGTGCTGGAGTTTGTTAGGTAGGGTGGCATACAGCCACAGGGGCCGTTTAGTACAACCATGTCATCCAGGGGCTAACGTTGTGTGGCTTGGCACAGTTGGCACAATGACATCCAAAGCTGTAGAGCCTAGTGTTAGCCTATAACGATACATAGGAGAGGCAGTTGGTGCTAACTGCTAAGCTAAATAAGGATATCAATGCTAGGAAACAAGACGCTAACTGCTAAGCTAACTAAGGATATCAATCCTAGGCACTAACTGCTAACATAAAATACTAGAAACCTGGGACTGTCACCTGATCTGTGGGAAGTGGGAATGTGATCAAAGTTCAAACACTGGTGAATGACGAGTCACTCACTAGCAGGCTGGTCACTTCAATAATGGAACACTAGTCACTTTAATAATGTTTTCATACTGTTTTACTCATTTCATATGTACAGTGCCTTCGGAAAGTATTCAGACCCCTTGACTTTTTCCACATTTTCTTACATTACAGCCTTATTCTAAAATTGATTAAATAAATAAAAATCCTCAGCAATCTACACACAATACCCCATAATGACAACGCACAAACAGAAATACCTTATTTACGTAAGTATTCAGACCCTTGCCATGAGACTTGAAATTGAGCTCGAGTGCATCCTGTTTCCATTGATCATCCTTGAGATGTTTCTACAACWCGATTGGAGTCCACCTGTGGTATAGGAGGTCCCACAGTTGACAGTGCATGTCAGAGCAAAAACCAAGCCATGAGGTCAAAAAGGAATTATCCGTAGAGTTAGGGGACAGGATTGTGTCAAGGCACAGGGGAAGGGTACCAAAACATTTCTGCAGCATTGAAGGTRCTCAAGAACACAGTGGCCTCCATCATTCTTAAAATGGAAGAAGTTTGGAACCACCAAGACTCTTCATAGAGCTGGCTACCCCGCCAAACTGAGCAATCGGGGGAGAAGGGCCTTGGTTAGGGAGGTGACCAAGAATCCGATGGTCACTCTGACAGAGSTACAGAGTTCCTCTGTGGAGCTGGTAGAACCTTCCAGAAGGACAACCATCTCTGCAGCACTCCACCAATCAGGCCTTTATGGTAGAGATTGGCCAGACATAAGCCACTCCTCAGTAAAAGGCACATGACAGCCCACTATGAGTTTGCCAAAAGGCACCTAAACACTCTGACCATGAGAAACAAGATACTCTGGTCTGATGAAACCAAGATTGAACTCTCTGGACTGAATGCCAAGRGTCACTTCTGGAAAAAACCTGGCACCATCCCTACGTGAAGCATGGTGGTGGCAGCATCATGCTGTGGCAATGTTTTTCAGGGGCAGGAAAACTAGTCAGGATCGAGGCAAAGATGAACGGAGCAAAGTACAGAAAGATCCTTGATGAAAACCTGCTCCAGAGCACTCAGGACCTCAGACTGGGGTAAAGGTTCACCTTRCAACAGGACAACAACCCTAAGCACATATCCACTCCTGTGTTGTCTTGGCTTCGGGACAAGTCTCAATGTCCWTCAGTGGCCCAGCCAGAGCCTGAACTTGAACCCAATCGAACATCTCTGGAGAGACCTGAAAATAGCTGTGCAGCAACGCTCCCCATCCAACCTGACAGAGCTTGAGAGGATCTGCAGAGAAGAATGGGAGAAACTCCTCAAATACAGGTGTGCCAAGCTTGTAGCGTCATACCCAAGAAGACTCTGTAATCGCTGTAATAGCTGCCAAAGGTGCTTCAACAAAGTACTGAGTAAAGAATCTGAATAAAATGTGATGTTTTTTTTGTTTTGATAAATTAGCAAAAATGTCTAAAATTCTGTTTTTGCTTTGTCATTATGGTGTATTGTGTGTAGATTGATGAGAAGTACTTTGAAAAAATATATATTTTAGAATAAGGCTGTAACCTACCAAAATGTGGAAAAAGTCAAGTGGTCTGAATACTTTCCTAAGGCAATGTATATACAGTATTTTAGTCAATGCCACTGACATTGCTCATCCTAATAATTATAGATTTCTTAACTTTTAGATTTGTGTGTATTGTTGTGAATTGTTAGATACTACTACACTGTTGGAGCTAGGAACACAAGCATTTCGCTACACCCGCAATAACATCTACTAAATATGTGTATGTGACCAATAACATTTGATTTTGAGGAAAGTAGGACCATGGCGAGGATGAGAAAATAAAGTAAACTAATTTATTAACACTAATAAACAGAGACGCTATAAATGTGTGCTTTCACTACACTACTTGCTACCACTAGGAGTAGAGAAATGAGTAAAGGATTTCTCAGACCTCTAACCTGATTTTAGAAGGCCAGGCCAAGCCAAGCCATTCCAATTACAGTATTAGGTCTATATGAAGCCCTTTGATGTAGAAATAGGAGTGTAAGAGAGAAATAGGCATTTCCCAGAGAGCAGCAGGAACTAGTGTGTGTGTGTTACACTAGTTTAATAGCTTTCATCRGGTGCTTCCCTTCGTGAGGAAGACCAATGTGAAATGGCTTGTTCTTGTGGAGTCAGCTGAAACAGTCTCAGTCTGGCAAACAGAGCAGGCAGTCAAGTCAATCATTGAGATGGACATAATCGCCTTCTACTTTCCAACCAACCTGATTTGTGAGTGAAATCCACAGGGGGGAGATAAATAATGTCTTCATAATGAGGTTGAGTGGATGTTCTAATCTAGACTCTAGAACAGGGGTAGGCAACCCTGGTCCTGCAGTGCAGCAGGCACTTCACACAGCATCCAGCTGAATGATAACAATATGAAAACAGAATCCTACAAGGGACTGATTTCAACCACAACAGCAACACTGATCAATGAGTTCACAACACACACACACACACACACACACACACACACACACGTGCACTTTGTGTGTTCAGTTACATGCCTAAAGTGAGACCATTCAGTGTCAGGGTTTAGTGCACATAGGCACTACTCCAGTATCAGACTACTCCACCACTACTCCAGTATCAGACTACTCCACCACTACTCCAGTATCAGACTACTCCAGCATCAGGATACTCCAGTATCTGTCTACTCCAGTATCAGACTACTCCACCACTACTCCAGTATCTGTCTACTCCAGTATCTGTCTACTCCAGTATCAGACTACTGCAGCATCAGACTACTGCAGCATCAGACTACTGCAGCATCAGACTACTGCAGCATCAGACTACTGCAGCATCAGGCTACTGGCAAGCATCAGGCCATCTACTGGCAGCATCAGGCTACTCTAGCATATTCAGTATCAGGCTATCTGACTAGCATTACTCCAGTATCAGGCTACTTAGCATTACTCCAGTATCAGGCTACTCTAGCATTACTCCAGTATCAGGCTACTCTAGCATTAAACTATCCAGTATCAGGCTACTCTAGCATTACTCCAGTATCAGGCTACTCTAGCAATTACTCAAGTATCAGGCTACTCTAGCATTACTCAAGTATCAGGCTACTCAGCTTACTCAGTTCAGGCTACTCCAGCATTACTCAGTATCAGGCTACTCCAGCATTACTCCAGTATCAGGCTACTCCAGCATTACTCCAGTATCAGGCTACTCCAGCATTACTCCAGTCCTGCAAAGCAGATCAAGGAGGCTCAGCTTAGCAGCTGGACTGACTGGGGCTGGAGAACAGCAGGCTGCAACTAACCCTGGCCTGCACAAGGCTAGTAAGGAAACGTGACCGAAAGGCCTACCTCATAACAGACTAGAGAGAAAAAAAACATTTAGGGAACGAGAGAGAGAAAATCCTTTGCCAGTGTATTTCATTCAGCAAGGGAAAGTAATGAACAAGGACTACACCAACACAAACCATTATCTCAGACACACAGATAGGGACGTACCCTAAGGAGCTCAACCGTAAACTGAAAGTGGATGGAATAGGACTGACGTTAAGTAGTTTCTCTCTTTTGAGATAATCAGTGACGTGGTAGGTTAAGTTTAAGTTGAGCGATTAACCGAAATGTAGGTTATTTTTCGTTTTGTAAACAACTAATTGACCAACTTTGTTTAAAGTATTTGAATTCCATTTTGTTCCGTTTTTTTTGTTGCTGTGAGCTCAATGCACAGTTTCTGTAGAGACAAATCAGATCAAGCCTGAACTGTGCGATGTAGTAGAGAGTTGTAGTTGCCAACAGGCCAATATTCTAGATAGTTTAGCGCAGAAAACGTGGCAACTACAATTACCACAACCCATTGTGCGCCAGCATACTTGTCCTGTCTGTGTGGAGCACTGAGTTATAATAAGAATGGTGTGGAGCAGACAGAGACTGTGTGGTTTTTCTTCTCTCAATCTAGAGGGATAGAAAGCAGCTGCTTCCAGAGCATTGTCATCTGAAAATACATGATCTAAGAGATTGATATTTGGTATTCAGCAGTCATAAAAGTATGCCTTATTTACTTTGCTGTCAGACAAAATCATTATTTTAGTAGTTCTTCACAGGCAGCAGCTCTATAGAGATGAGATGATGACTTGGAATGAAATAAAGTCATCAAATTAAACAAATATTGTATTWAAGTAATGTGAATAAATTATGTTAAAGCAGTAATGGTCAGCCACTACAATTAAAAAAAAAACTTTTATTAATTGTTTTATTCTGCGCTTACCCATATTATGCACAGTTGATTAAAAAAAAAAATGAAAAAAAGTGATTCTTTTTTTTATCATCGAACTGAAACAACCTCAAAAAGCACTAATTGCTCAGCACTATATTGAAGGCAAGGATATTATTAAGCGGTGTGCCATGAATGGCTAAGGCCTTGGGGAAGATAGAACAATATATTAGTTAACTGTGAAAAAAAGGATATATCCACACAACATTGAATCATGTTGAGAATGTAAAGGTTTTGTACAGGTAATAAGGAGGATAGCAGATGCTTTATAGATGTTAGTGTGAGTTAGTGTTTTGTTCTCTGGAACCCCTTTTTTTATACTAAATATATCAGGGACTCCCTCATAATCAGAACACAACTCAAGTGAGATCAAAATAGCATACACAGAGTTTTACTAGGACTTGTGCAGCGCATGGCTAGATGAACCAAGTCTCGGGCCCTGGGAAGGAACATTTAGGCATCGTAGAGAATCTTTCATTTTTCAAGCTAATTATCCTGACAATTTACAGAGAAAACTTTGCAGTTTAATAACAATAAAATGGGATTACACAAAGCATTGCGATGAAAAATGTATAATTGGTGGAGTAAGCCTAGTGTGGATACCTATATCCCTGTGTTCATAATGCCCTGGGTTAAGAACATCAACAATATTACAATACATTGTATTGTATTAAACACTCAAAACGTTTTCCACTGATCCCTTGACAAAATGTGTTTAAAATCGGGTGCTGTTAGTAATATTCATAAAATAAAATAAATATTTTTTTCTTCAAACACTGTTGCATGTTAAATGGATCAGCACCACACTGAGACCAACATCTGGAAGCTGTTATAGAGGTGTTCCCACACACACCAAACACGTGTCTCTCTCTTGAACACACACAAACATTTAACGGCTTATTCTAAGTCAAGAGACTAAAGGGTGGAGGCAGTGGCACACATTGCTACTCCTTGGCCACTGCTTCATCCAGCTCAGCTAAGCCTTCCTGTGAAAAAAACACACCCAGCTAATTCACCACGCAGATAACGCACACACACAGRCCAGATATTGGGTCACAAACTGCCAAGGTTAATCATCAATGAGCAGGGGAATGGTCGAAGAATGACAMCCAGCTAACATTAGTTAGATAATATTGTCGCCCACACACACACACACACACATTACAGCCCTCCTATCTGTTCTAAATCATAAGCGCCACACCATTTTAGTCTTTATAACAACAGCTGGGAGCTTGAGCGTTAGATTATCCAGCTCCATGACTAACTGTAGCCAGACGGACATATGGACAGACAGATAGAAATGAACCTCCAACCTCCATACAGAAGGAAMGAAAGGTGCGGGGATCGTGGCATACCTCTTTTAGGAAGTTCCTGCAGGGGAATGGTATCCCCTCCCCCGTCGTAAGGGAGATAGGGGTCGGTCTCGGCTGAGATATCCTCCATGGTTAACTGACAGTTGGCCGCTAAGCTTACGTTAGCTCTCTCACTGCGCGTTAGCTACTCGTCTCCAGGCGAACTGTTTACCATGGAGGCAGCCTCCATGATTTACAGCAGCCACGAATAGAGTAGCGGGCTGTGTGCGTAGGCTTATTTGTGACTGTGTGTGTGCGTGAGTGACGATGTGTGTGTGTGTGTGTGTGTGTGTGTGTGTGTGTGTGTGTGTGTGTGTGTGTGTGTGTGTGTGTGAGAGCCGAGCTCTCAGCAGTTGACTGCTAAGGGGCCGGTGATGTCGTCACAGGAAAGACGATCGGCTCGCACTGGTTGGTTGTTAGGGTAGACAACTGCCAGTACTGCTGGCATCATATTGATCTGTATTGACTGCAGCACTATACAGTACATTACAGTTTTAATTTGCTGCTTACCAAGGAATTAACAAATTAATATATTAATGTTAGAAAAACTGTTTTTCTGCACAATCAATAGGCCTAATTGACTTGAATGAAGCAATTTCTCAGAGGCAGAACAGCGTGCGCACACACACACACACACACACACACACAAAAAAATCAAAATGCCATTAGAGCAAAAGCCACAGCAGGGGAGAGCAAGAGAAACAGCCAGAAGATGAAAACTACCATAAACAAATGAGTGAAACCATTAGTGCTAGACAGAGACTCTCCTCTACCTTCTCCTTCCCTTTTCCACAAACACATGAACTTTCTCTCTTTCGCTCTCAAACACGTATGCACAAAGAGGATATGAAGCCATGTGTGAGATTTCTTCTGAAGGGTTCATAACTACCAACAAAGCCTTCAGAAAGTATATCCCTCGACTTAGTCCACATTTGTTGTGTTACAGCCCAAATTCAAAATGGATTAAATATATACAGTGGGGAGAAGAAGTATTTGATACACTGCAGATTTTGCAGGTTTTGCTACTTACAAAGCATGTAGAGGTCTGTAATTTTTATCATAGGTACACTTCAACTGTGAGAGACGGAATTTAAAACGAAAATCCAGAACACATCACATTGCTATGATTTGTTAAGTAATTTTTGCATTTTATTTGCATGACAATAAGTATTTGATCACCTACGCAACAGTAAGAATTCCGCCTCTCAAGACCTGTTGTTTTCTTTAGAAGCCCTCCTGTTCTCCACTCATTCTGTATTAACTGCACCTGTTTTGAACTCGTTACCTGTATAAAAGACACCTGTCACAAGACTCAATCAAACAGACTCCAACTCTCCACAATGGCCAAGCCAGAGAGCTGTGTAAGGACATCAGGGATAAGAAATTGGTAGACTGCTGCACAATGCTGGGAATGGGCTACAGGACAATAGGCAAGCGCTTGGTGAGAAGGCAACAACTGTGGTGCAATTATTCGAAAATGGAGATGTTCAAAGATGACGGTCAATCACCCTCGGTCTGGGGCTACCATGCAAGATCTCAGCACTCGTGGGGGCATCAATGATCAATAGGAACGGTGAAGGGATGCAGCCTCAGAACTAACACGGCCTAGGACCTGGTCAATGACTCCCCCCCCCCCAGAAGAGACTGGGCACCACAAGTCTCCAAAGACACAAGCATTAGTACACACACTACGCCGTCATAGGATTAAAATCCTGCAGCGCACGCAGGTCCCTTACTGCTCAAGGCCCGCGCAATGTCCAGGCCGTCTGAAGTTTTGCAGTGACACATCTGGATGATCCAGAGGAGGAATGGGAGAAAGTTCACATGTGGTCTGATTGAGAAATAAAAATAGCGCTTTTTTGGTCTAAACTCACTTCACGCCGTGTTTGGAGGAAGAAGCAGGGATGAGTACACAGACCACGGAGGAGGTACACATTCTTGCTCAACGCGTGGGGAAGCAGGCCGAAGGTGGAGACATACTTCATTCTTTGGGGATGGCTTTTCTGCCAGAAAGTAGCGGACAGTGACGACTCGCACCGTATCTGGAGGGGAGGATGGATGGGCCATGTAATCGGCGCGAGATCCTGGCCAAAACCTCGCTTCCCTCAGTAAAGAGCATTGAAGCATGGGTCGTGGGCTGGTTCTCGCCAGCATGTACAACGACACGAAAACACACAGCCAGCAACTAAGGAGTGGCTCCGTATAGAAGCATCTCAAAGGTCCTGGAGTGGGCTAGCCAGTCCTCCAGACCTGAACCAATAGCAAAATCTTTGAAGGGAGCTGAAAGTCCGTATTGCCCAGCGACAGCCCCGAAACTGAAGGATTGAGAAGGTCTGTATGGAGGAGTGGGCCAAATCCCCTGCTGCAGTGT
>NC_036876.1:2994570-3003459 GCF_002910315.2 Salvelinus sp. IW2-2015 | reverse complement strand
ATAGAGACTATGCCAGAGGCCGGCACAACAGAACCTCCGAATTTGACCACCACTGCAACCTCGATCAGAAGAAGTAGTTTGGTGAACCTGCGCCGAGGCCAATCATTGTAAGAGAAACTCTCTAAGGACTGTCGAAGTCTGTCAGATGAGGACTAGTGGTGATTGACAGAGTCAAAAGCTTGGCAGGTGGTGGGTTGAAATCGTAATGAAAGATGCGGCCTTGCACAGTGACTGTTTCCTATCGATGGCGTTAAGATTCAGGCTTTATCGACCTTGAGCGTGGCTCGGGTGCACCATGACGAGCTCTGAACCAGATTGGCATAGCGGAGAAGGTATTGGTGGGCTTCGAAACTGCGCTCGCAGCATTAATCTGTCTCTGTTCGCTTCGCGTCTCTCGCAATGACGTTAGAAAGGCAGGGTAGGATAGATACTAGGGTTCCTGTAGCTGCTTAGGGGTCAGAGCTGTCGCCTCCCTCTTTGAGAGAGGTGGGATAACCGCTTAGCTTTGCTGTCCATATTTTTTGGGTAATCTCATTGACGACCGAAATTGAGAGTGAAAAAGGCTGAGTACTTTTAGGGGTGGGCAACACACTTTTAGCCAGATATTGTTTTTAAGAAAGAAAGAGGTTCCAGTTAATATGTAGTTCCCTGGCTGCATTTTTGTAAGGGTCCAGATTTTGCAGCTCTCTTAGAACATCGAGCTGCCGTTATTTGGGACGAAAGAGAAAGAAATGGGGAAGGCTTGGGCCGAGTTAGGCCAGATGGGGAGGGCAGTGCTTAGCTCACAGACTATTATTTAAACAGGTTTTAAGAAACTTCAAGAGTGTTTTCTATCAATATGAATATAATATCATATATTACAACTTGGGACTGAGGAGATGGCAGTTTAATTATGGGCACGCTCGTGCCCCTCATTCAGCTACTCAATACTGCTCCTGCAGCCATAAGACGTTAATAAAATAATACAAAGATACAGGGCGTCCTTCCTAACTCCGGAGCAGAAAGATACCGCAGAGATTTCACCACGGAGGCAATGGTCACTTTTTAATAACGAAGTTTAATGACTGAAAAAATGTAATCCTGTTGGCAACAAGGCACTAAAGTAAAACAGCTTTTTGGAACCTAAATTATTTCCAGATCGTTTTGTCTGACAGAATAATTTTTTCTTTTACTTTCTATTGTTCCGACCAGCTAATAATCGTTCCTTTTTGTTTCTTTTTAAATCTCAAAAAATATATACTATTTTTTTATTTAGCTCGACATTAACTTACTTCACCAATGATAGAGAACGTGCTATGGAGGGGTAAGCTATGTACACGCATTTGGACAGACAAGTGTAGTGTAGGGTGCGGATCCAAGTACATTTTGCCGGTGTGGAGGATAGCGTGGGCATCTTGTTGTTGAGTGGGACATTCGCCTTATCTAATTAGCGCAACAAAATTACTCATTTCTAATGGAGAAATTTGCTCTCTGTTGTCGCTGATCACGGGTTATAGCCTTTAGTCTTGGGTGTCGGCTCATCCGTCTTGAAACTTGGGAATTAGTCACGATGACAGTGTTAATTGTCGAGATGAGAAACTCGAGATCTTGGGTCCATATCAGTGTGTGAACCAGAGTGCCTTGGACCAAAAGGGAAAACAAAACTCTAGTTCCATTGCATTAACACGTAATGCTGCCTAGAGTTTTCGAGGGAAGCTAGACCAGAGCTATCTAACAAGCTAGCTAGCTAACAACTTGTGTGGTTCGAGCGCACCCGAAATTAAATAAAAACATGTCTTACCTTTTTGTAGTTAATACATCAACTGTGAAAGCCATACTATGGTATCCTTAAATAGGTTGAAAAAGTTAATCAATTGTTCTCTAATAAAAAATATCTCCCTTAATTTCTGAATCCACACCCTGTATGTCCAGTACTACAGTGACTTGCAGCTTTTTACGGGAGGGGGAGGGGCATATAGTTCTACCTCCACACTGGCAAAGATTTTCACGTTGGGGCAGGCAACTGGAATGCACTTCTGAGTGACAGTGAGGGCTTTGCATAAAGGCCGTTTGTTGCGTTTTTTGTTGGGGCTGAAACATGCTCGATTACGTAAATAACATCAGCTGGTTCCCATACTTTAATAGCGTTCTGGTTCCAGCACAGTTAGACTCACTTTTTGTTCTCGGTCTGTTCCTTGTCTTGAAAAATGTCGTTATTTCCAGTTTTTCAGTTCTGTTCCTGAACCGGTTCCAACCGAATAAAAATGCAAGAAACGCTTTGTTTTCAGGACAAGTTTATGTTTGGGGCAAATCGCACCACATCACTGAGCACCACTCTTCGTTTCAAACATGGCGGTGGCTGATCACTATGGGTATAGTTGTCATTGGCAGGACTAGGGAGTAATTTTGGGGGGGGATAAAAATAAATGTAATAGAGCTAAGCACAGGCATAAATCCTAGGGAAACTTAGTCAGTCTTGCTTTTTTCACAAGAACACTGGGATATGATTACCTTTCAGCAGGAACAATATACCTAAAACAAAAGGCAAGTTATAACACCCAGAACTACATGAATTCGTGGCCTAGTTACAAAATGGCTGTCTAGTAATGATCAACAACCAACTTGGCACAGAGCGTCAAGAATTTTAAAGAATAATGTGCAAATATGTACATTTCAGGTATGCAAAGCTCTTTAGAGATTTTACCCAGAAAGATCACAGCTGTAATCACTACCAAGGTGATTCTAAAATGATTTGACACAGGGGTGTGACTCTTATGTAAATGACATTTTGTTATTGTCATTTTCAATAAATTTGCTAAACATTTCCAAAAACATGTTTTCACTTTGTCATATATCGGTATTGTGTGGTAAGATGGTTGAGGGGAACATACAGTTGGGGAAAAGAGTTTTTGATACACTGCATGAGTTTTGCAGGTTTCCTTACAGGGAGGAGGCGAGGTGTAAGAGGTCTGTAAATTTTTATCCAAGGTACACTTCAACGCTAGAACGGAGGTCTAAAACATGAGGAATGGGCCAGAAGCAGTCAGGGTCGATTGTATTGATTTTTGAAGTTAATAATTAGCATTTTATTGCATGACATAAGTATTTGAGTACATCAGAACAGAAACTTTAATATTTGGTACAGAAATCCTTTGTTTGTCAGTTACAAGAGATTTTCATTAATCGATTGTCTCTGTAGTTTCTTGACCAGTGTTTGCTACACCTGCAGCAGGGATTTTGGCCACTCCTGCATTTACAGACCTTTCCAGATCCTCAGGTTTCGGGCTGTCGCTGGGCAATACGGATTTCAGTTCCCTCCAAGATTTTCTATTGGGTTCAGTCTGGAGACGGCTAGGTCCACTCTCAGGACCTTGATGATTGTCTTGCTTACGGAGCCTCATCTACTTAGTTGCCCTGGCTTGTGTGGTGTTGCGGGTTCGATGTTGTTAGCTTATTTTTGCTTTGGAATCGAACTCAGGTCTTCCACTCGCATCGCTCACCTTCTGTCTTGTGTTCTAAAGGTGGCTGGCTTCGCTGGGCTTCGTGCTTTCGTTACACCACAGCTTTTTCTTGGGTTCCGGTTCCTGGGCGCAAATGGCTAGGCCCCATCCAGGACGCTATTGAGATGCCTTCTTAGGAGCCAACTACTTAGTTGCCACTGCGTCCTGGTGGGATTGGCGGGACGATATGTCGCGAGGAATTGCTGTGTTGAGGGCAGAACCCAAAGGAGCCATCTGTACCCGCACGCTCACTTCAATTCTCTTCAACTGAGGGATGGCAGGCACGAGTATTCCGTATTTGGCAAGAACCTTCTCCCAGTCCGATAACATGTACGCTACCTGCTGGCCCGCCCATTTGTCAGATAACAGCTACCTCCCCAATCAATCCGGTGCAGTTCGTAGAATGGATGTTTCACCCTCTGCCTCCTCCGTTCTTTGCACAGAACAGAGCATTTCTGGGGCATGCGCCTAAGTATGCAATATTGAATGGTGGGTCTGCTATACCTCTTCACCTTGCTTTTTCACTTCATTCACGGTTGGGATGCCGCTTGTTCCATTAACAGGGAGTGGAGTGATTTACGACACTCCAACCATTAAGCTTTCATTTTTTCTTCTCTTTTCTCATCTCCCAAAACCCAAGAGGCGAGTCAGAGTGAAAGTTTACGATTCAGCAACCACACATAAGTCCCTCTCATCCTTTTTTGGATTCTCATCATCCACAGAATGGCTCCACTTGAGCCAAAAGCCAATTCCCAGATCCGTCGGCCCTATGGATACCCTACTGCCGCCTTGGGATCATGCCCTTAGAGTAGGGAGTGGAGGTACCTTTGGCCAGTAGACCTTGCCATGGAATCAGGGCGCAATGTTGACTAAAGTGCCGCATGGACCTGCTGGAAGGCAGTGTGTTGACTAGGGGAGCGTTTTTGCCTCGCTGTCCTGTCTGCAAGACTTAGGTCGGACCTTTATAGCTCTCTCCTTGACCAGGTCCGTAAGTGTGTTTACTAATTGATTCTTTCTAGGCTTTTGACGTGACCTCCGTGTGAGGTTTCGGTGTCCCAGGGCTCCTGTCATTCAGGTTCTTCCTCAGACCCCTAGGCCTCATGATTCCATGCTCCGTGTAAGTTTCTGGGCGTGACCTCCCCCATCGGACGGTAGCAGATCTCTGCTATTGGCCATAGCGCCATCATTTCTGGCATCGAGCCGGTGATTGACCGCATCCCTGAAACACGTTGTTCTTTGAGCCAATTTTGTCCTATGGAGCCCTCTAATAATCTAGAGCCACCCGAGGGTGATCTCGAACCACGTAGTTGTTGCCCTCATTCTCCTTGAACTCTCGTTCCACTTAGTTCCCTATCATATATGCTGCACTATTCGTCCATAGTCAAGGTTCTGTTGCCCATTCTCCCACAGCATTGTGGCCAAAGGGTCCTCTGCATTGCCTATTGTCCTGTAGCCCATCTCTCAGCACCTCATTTGTTGGCAGCAGTCTAACCACAATTCTATCCCTGATGTCCTTACACAGCTCTCTGGTCTTGGCCATTGTGGAGAGTTGGAGTCTGTTTGATTGAGTCTGTGGACAGGTGTCTTTTATACAGGTAACGAGTTCAAAACAGGTGCAGTTAATACAGTAATGAGTGGAGAACAGGAGGGCTTCTAAAGAAAACAACAGGTCTGTGAGAGCGGAATTCTTACTGTTGCGTAGGTGATCAAATACTTATGTCATTGCGCTGGCTCGCATCGGCTTTTTGTTCGTAGTGTTGGGTTGTTTTTATCGGTCACGGATCTGGAGAAGGTCTGTATGGAGGATGGGCCAAAATCCCTGCTGACAGTGTGTGCAACACTGGTCAAGAACTACAGGGAAACGTATGATCTCTGTAATTGCAAAACAAAGGTTTCTGTACCAAATATTAAGTTTCTGCACTTATTCTGATGTATCAATACTTATGTCCATGCAATAAAACTGGCTAATTAATTCCTTAAAATCATACAATGTGATGTTCTGGATTTTTGTTTTAGATTCCGTATCTCACAGTTGAAGTGTACCTATGATAAAAATTACAGACCTCTACATGCTTTGTAAGTAGGAAAACCTGCAAAATCGGCAGTGTATCAAATACTTCTTCTCCCCACTGTATGTTRCCCCTCACCCATCTACACACAATACCGCATAATGACAAAGTGAAAACATGTTTTTGGAAATGTTTGCAAATTTATTGAAAATGAAATACAAAAATMTCATTTACATAAGTAGTCACACCCCTGWGTCAATACATTTTAGAATCACCTTTGGTAGTGATTACAGCTGTGAGTCTTTCTGGGTAAATCTCTAAGAGCTTTGCARACCTGAAATGTACAATATTTGCACATTATTCTTTAAAAATTCTTGACYCTCTGTCAAGTTGGTTGTTGATCATTACTAGACAGCCATTTTGTAACTAGGCCACGAATTCAATGTAGTCTTGGTAAGTGTATACTCTGCCTTTTGTTTTAGGTTATTGTCCTGCTGAAAGGTAAATTCATATCCCAGTGTCTTGTGAAAAGCAGACTGAACTAAGTTTCCTCTAGGATTTTGCCTGTGCTTAGCTCTATTACATTTATTTTTTATCCCCCCCKAAAAATACTCCCTAGTCCTTGCCAATGACAACTATACCCATAATGTGATGCAGCCACCGCCATGTTTGAAAATACGAAGAGTGGTGCTCAGTGATGTGTTGGATTTGCCCCAAACATAAACTTTGTCCTGAAAACAAAGCGTTTTTTTGCATTTTTATTCAGGGGTTGGAACCGGTTCAGGGAACAGAACTGAAAACTGGAAAATAACGACATTTTTCAAGGAACAGAACCAGACCGAGAACAAAAGTGATCTATACTGTTCTGGAACAGAACCGCTATTTTAAAAGTATGGGAACCAGTTAATGTTATTTTACGTTCCGAGCATGTTTTTCAGCCCCACAAAAAAAACGCAACAAAGCGCCTATGCAAAGCCCTCACTGTCACTCAGAAGTGCATTCCAGTGCCTGCCAACTGAAAATCTTTGCCAGTGTGAGTGTGTAGACTATATGCCCCTCCCCCTCCCTACAAAGCATGCATAGTCTACTGTAGCTACTGACATTACAGGTGTGATTCAGAAATTAAGGGGAGATATTTTTTTATTAGAGAACAATTGATTAACTTTTTCAACTTTTAAGGATACCATAGTTATGGCGTTTCACAGTTGATGTATTAACTACAAAAAGGTAAGACATGTTTTTATTTTWATTCTGGTGCCGCTCTGAACACACAAGTTTGTTAGCTAGCTAGCTTGTTAGCTAGCTCTGGTCTAGCTCTCGAAAACTCTAGGCAGCATTACGTGTAATGRAATGGAACTGAGAGTCTTGGTCAAGGGCTAGCTCTGGTTCAACATTAGTTTAGCCAACTCTCTGAAATTCAAAGACATCCAAAGTTCCTTTAAAGAAGCATCTTCTCCATATGTATAATTTTGTGTGCCTAATTCAGATAAGGCATGTCATAACAACAAGATGCCCAGCGCTATCCTCACCCGCAAAATGTACGTTGCATGCCGCACCCTACACTACACTTGTCTGTCCAATGCGTGTACATAGCTTGCCCGCTCCATAGCACGTTGCTCTATCCATTGGTGAAGTAATTTAATGTCGAGCTAAATAAAAAATATATATATATTTTTGAGATTTAAAAAGAAACAAAAAGGAACGATTATTTAGCTGGTCGGAACAATAGAAAGTTAAAGAAAAAATTATGTTTCTGTTCAGAACAAAACGATTGGAAAATAATTTAGGTTCCAAAGCCTGGTTTTACTTTAGTGCCTTGTTGCAAACAGGATACATTTTTTTTCAGTCATTAAACTTTTAAAAAGTGACCATTGGCCTCGTGGTGAAATCTCTGTGCGGTTTCTTTCTGCTCCGGAGTTAGGAAGGACGCCTGTATCTTTGTATTTATTTTATTTAACTTCTTATGGCTGCAGGGGCAGTATTGAGTAGCTTGGATGAAAGGTGCACAGAGGTGCCCATAATAAACTGCCTGCTCCTCAGTCCCAGTTGCTAATATATGCATATTATTATTCATATTGGATAGAAAACACTCTGAAGTTTCTAAAACTGTTTGAATGATGTCTGTGAGTATAGCAGAACTCATATGGCAGAGCAAACTGCGAAAAACCAAAACAGGAAGTGGATTTCTTGCAGGCTGGTCGATTTTCAACCACGATCCTATTTGAATTCAGTGAGATATGGATGAGTTTGCACTTCCTACGGCTTCCACTAGATGTCAACAGTCTGTAGAACCTTGTCTGATGCCTTCTACTGTGAAAGGGGGTGAATGAGAAAAGGAATTAGTCAGGTCTGCCATGACCTGACCATGTCTAACCATGCGCGTTCACTTGAGAGGGAGCTCTGTTCCATCGCTCATCTGAAGTCACATGTAATCTCCGGTTGGAACGTTATTCAAGATTTACGTTAAAAACATTCTAAAGATTGATTCAATACATCGTTGACATGTTTCTACTGACTGTTACGAAACTTCTATGGACATTTGTTCAGCTTTGTGAGTTCCATGACGTGGATTCTTACAACACGCTTAACAAAAATACATTGGACCATAAATGAGATGAGCTATTACCGAACAAAACGAACGATTCTTTGGAATGGGAGTCCTGGAGTGCATTCCGGACGAAGACAGCAAAGTAAGTGAAGATTTATAATGCTTTTTATATGTTTTTGTGACTGGCATAACAATTTGGCGGGGTAACTGTATGGCTTTGCTTTTTGGTGCTGAACGCTTTTTTAGATTATGAATATTGTGTTTTGCCGTAAAGCTTTTGAAATCTGGACCAGCGGGATTGGCATTAAGAGAACAGTGTATCTTTAATTCTATGTAAACATATCTTATCAAAGTTTCATGATGAGTATTTAAGTGTCTATTTGAGTGGCTTTTGACGAGGTTTTTGGATATAAATATGAACTTAATCGAACAAAACATATATGTATTTGATGTAACATGAAGTCCTATGAGTGTCATCTGATGGAAGACATCAAAGGTTAGTGATAATTAATTTTACTCTATTTCTGCCTTTGACTCCTGTGCTTATGGCTGGAAAATTGACTGTGTTTGTCTAGTGATTTTTGCGGTGACTAACAAATTCATTTGTGGTGCTTTGCTGAAAAAGCCTATTTGAAATCGGACACTTTGTGTGGATTAACAAACCAGATGAACTTTAAAATTGGTATATAGATACATGTGTGTTGAGGAAATTTTTAACCTTATGAGATTTCTGTGTTGAATTTTGGCGCCCTGCAGCTTTCAGCTGGCTTCTGTTGTCATATCGATCCGTGAACGGGATTGCAGCCATAAGAAGTTTTTATACTAGGAAAGTACAATTAGTCTAGTGTAGTGA